>NC_074717.1:22385200-22430200 GCF_947242115.1 Biomphalaria glabrata
CTCCCTCCATCTATCGTGGCAAACATCCGTTGACCCCCTCCCCCCTTCCGGGAGCGGCTGGTCACTTCAAAGTGCCCATTCAACTCAACGCCTCGGGCAACGCTGTTCGTCTAGCACTAGCCATTATCATAATATAATCTCCCTTGATGTGCCGAGCTCTGATAATCTCCCATTCATAATCCACCTGACCACCTGGGATGATTTCCTGGACTTTCAACTCGCGCCTTCGCGCAATGTCTATCTACCGGAAACGCCGTCACGGTCAAGCGATGATCTCTTTGTCAAAGACGCCAGGTAGTCTAGACCACCTTTGCACTTGTCTCCCGCCACTCACCCCCCCCCTTTTCTATCCACGTGTATATGGACAAACTTCGTCGTCCGATCTCATTCACGCTGGAGAGCCCACAGGGAGCACATCTATCTCTTGCTTGAGCTCTAGACTATTTTCATTCCCTTATTTCACTTTGGATTGGTGGTATGGAGCTTAGTAAAGTGCTTGAGAACCATTTTACTTAGTAATGTATATATATTTTTGTGCATTTATTACTACATTATTTGTGTACCTATTTGTGCATTCTTATCATGGATGATGTAAGTAGATTACTGTATACTTATATTTTTTATCATGACCTTTTATGGCTAAATGTTCAAGCCATTTGGACTAGAATTTATTACCGATTCTTACCAGATGTATTTAGCTCTTTAACTATCATTAATTTAACTCGGATATATTAGCGCTCAGCACGAGCCTTCAATATAATATCATTGATTAATTCCTTGGCAGGGAATTATCCAAACATTTATGTAAACATGTCTTAGTACTTAGTATGTATTTACTTATGCTCTATGTTTACTTATGGGAGAGCACGGGCGAGTATCAGACGTTGATCTCCCCTTCCCCTTTCATCTTATTTATCTAAGCGATGTGTGTACTTGCTACTCACCGTGATTGCTGAACGTCACTTGTATAACTTATCATATATCACTTGTTACTGTTTGTTATTTCCCTTTTTTGGGAGTCCCCATTATTATTGTTATCTCCCTTGATGGGACACTATATTCATTTGTTAGGTCCCTTTGATAAATATGAAACTAGCTTATGGTTTCTATACATCAGTCTGAAGATGTCCTTCACGGAAAGGCATCTACCTCCCAGTGTTATCATTATGGCTAAACCGACGCATACATCATATCGTTGCAGCTTTTATCTATAGGCTACATCCGCCTGAAATCTTAGCAACCTAAAGCTGATAGCAGATTTGCTGGCACCAGATCTGTAGACATCAGACCTACTCATCCTTCAAGAGTCCAAGTAACAACGCTAGCCACAGACTCGTCACTGGCTTAACTGATTGGTAGACGCAGCTTAGCTCTGCAACCATACAAGTTGGACTGCACACGGAGCCTGGATCCACTACGCCAGCCCACCAGCAGACAGCATCAGTATCAGCCACACCAGTCTCACCAGTGCAGCACAGGACCAAAAGCTAAGCAACCAGCCTAATGACACTCAGACCACTTGGTTCTAATATCTGATGATGATAGTCCTATATATATGTAAATAAGCTAGATTCCATACTAGCAACTGTACAGCATTTCACCTTTCATTATCTTATTTTGTATAATAAACTGTACATAATTTTACATCTAAAATATAGTATTTGTTGCCTGCATTATAACGCTGTGCTTGTAGTTTATATGTGCAAGTAAGGATTCTCAAACCATAAAAATCCCCTAGACACCCAAAACGGCCAATATCTTAATCCGACTTGTCACAATGGCGAGCCTCGTCCGGGATTTACCCAACTAATACTGCAAGCACAGCAGGCAACTTCCCAGTATTTTAACTATCATCATTGTTAGAGCACAAGTCTATAGAGTGTCATTCAGAGCTATTTTATTTTTCTAATTTTGTATTGCTGTAATTGTACTTCTTTTACAGGTTCTTAAGCACCAAACAAAGGCTGATACCGCCTTTCCTATAACTCTTAAGTAATTGCTTTCAGCATCTCCATCATCGTCTCCACCTCTTACTCTACCTTCCGCTTTTCCCCTTCATTACCCACCCCTCACCATCCTAGCACCCCTCACCACCATGGCCAGTGGCACACGCTCCAAAGCGGACTCTGACATGAAACAAAAAATAGCTGAACTCAGAGAACTCGCGGCCGTCCTGTATGACGATGAGGCAAAGCAGAAAGAATATGTGAGGGCAGAATTTGAGAAGGAGAGGGAAGAAAGTAGAAAGGAGAAGGAAAGGGAACATGAAATAGCTATGGAGAGAGAGAAAAGGGAAGCTGAAGTAGCCATAGCCAGAGAGAAGGAAAAAAAGGAAGCTGAAATAGCTATAGCTAAAGAAAAGGAAATCATGGAGCGAGAAAGGGAAAAACAAATAACTGAGAGAGAGAGGATAACCGCGGAGAAAGAGAACGGAACCGCCAGTCAAGCTTCCTCCGGATCTCGCCCGGCTAGCCCTGCCTCCCAGCAAAGTTCCTCAAACGTCCTGCCCCACATGCCAATGGAGCACTTCGACGACAAGACAGAGAACATCGAAGTTTATCTTGTCCGTTTTGAAGAAGTTGCGAGCTACTACGGTCTGCCAGAGGAGAAATGGTGCTTCCGGCTATCCCAAAGCCTCCGAGGCAAAGCCTATGAAGTATACTCTAAACTCCCCTCCGGCCAGCGAGAAGACTACGCAGCCCTCAAACAGGCGCTACTCGTCCAATTCGAGCTGACTGCCGAGGCTTACCAAAAGAAATTCAGGACATCCCGCCTAGAGCGCCGAGAGACCTACGGTAATCTCTGCGACAGGTTGGACAAATACCTGAAGAGGTGGCACACTCTTAGCGAACTGCCAGAGACCTTGGACGGCCTAATGAGCCTCGTACTCGCAGAGCAGTTGCTAGAGTGCCTGCCGAACGAAGTCAAAATCTTTGTTAAGGAGCAGCAAGCCGCTACACCAGCCGACATAGCTTCAGCTGCAGACCGGTACGCGACTGCCCGCAAAGACGTTAAGGACACCAAAAGCAAGACTTCAGCCTCGGACAAACCAGAGGACCAGCCAACTTCCTCCAACAAACACGCTCCTTCTAGCCAACCCGCTCCTTTTACTAAACCTCATCACCAAAAAGCACCAATCCAACGACCAGCCACGCCTACTAGCTACGACAGACGAAGCCACCCGCCTCGACATGGCCAGACCAATAACCATCACCGTGACCGGAACAGCACGAGTGATCACAGGCCCAATCGACAGCATCAGGCCCCACGTACTGTGTCAGCCGTGACTGAGCTCCCTGAACCCTCTTTGCATAATCAGCCATCGCCTCTTGATGAGGAAGAGGAGGGCTATTACGTCATATCAGCGCTGACCGTGGCCCCTGAACCCACTGCTTGTGGCCTTACCCAACCGATACCGCCTCACCCCATCGTATCACCCCCTGGGGTAGAGATTATTCTGATTAACGGATCTCCTGTCCAGGCACTATTCGATTCCGGATGTGAGGTGAGCTCTGTCATCAGCAAAGCACTGGTCGACCCATCGGATCTCACTGGTGGATCAGTGACGGTTCAATCTCTAGACCGTGGCATTCCTCCGAAGGTGTATCCTATCGCTCGGGTCCACGTAGAATGCAAGTATGTACATGGCACCATTGATGCAGTAGTCATGGACTCGCCAGTATACGACTTTGTTCTAGGCTCCAGGTACATACCTCTAGGAGTTGTCAATAAACCATACTTCTCTCTGCCTGTCGGTAGAATGACAAAGCAGAAACGTGGCAGCAACCAGCCGGTTGGAAGCCCTGGTCGCCACTCTAACAAACCCTTTACTGGCTCTTCAGCCAAGCTCAAGCCGTTCCACCCTGGCACTGGCACTGCTAGGAAGTCACGAGGTAAGCGAAATACCTACACTCGTGAGAGTCCTTGTAACTCCCGCTCTTCAGCTATCAAACCACTCATCCCTGGCACTGATCCTGCCAGGAAGTCACAGAGGAAAGTGAACTTTCACTCTCATGAAAGTGGGCCTCATCACGGCTCCCCCCACACTATAAGGCCACTCTTCCCTGACATTGACCGTGTCTGGAAAATGAGAGGTAAGCCGATCAATCGCACTCACGAAGAAACGCCTCACTATGGCTTTAGAGATAAGCCCCGTCCAACATACGCGCATTGGGCACTCCGCCATAACACTTATTCCACTGACTGGTCTGCCCAAGAAGGAGATGTACGCAGTCCTAGCTACCCGGCATATTTCCCCAGGTTTCCAGAATTGCCCCTTCCACGTGGCAATCCGCCTGCGGACAGAACATAGGCGACAGCGGACCCTTAGGACGGACACCCCTCTGGACCTTGGCAACCTCTTAACTACTGGGAGAATTTTCTTAAATGCTAAGACCGACAGTAGACGAAACTTGAGTGATATCAACGTTAGCACTTTATAGATCTTTTAACAAAGACCTATCTTACGCAGGGAGGGTTGTGACGAACCGTTTTAGCTCACTCAAGATATCACTCAGGTCTAAGCATTTAATTAATTTATTTACTCGCTATTAATCATCAATTTTATTAATTTAGCCAATCAAGCGCTAAAAACACAGCCACCACCCCTCCAATCCAACCCCCACCCCCTATGGCAGCGATGTCACTTTTTACTATCCCCACTTTGACACGTGTCACACTAGACTCTTGACAAGAGTACACTCCCTCCATCTATCGTGGCAAACATCCGTTGACCCCCTCCCCCCTTCCGGGAGCGGCTGGTCACTTCAAAGTGCCCATTCAACTCAACGCCTCGGGCAACGCTGTTCGTCTAGCACTAGCCATTATCATAATATAATCTCCCTTGATGTGCCGAGCTCTGATAATCTCCCATTCATAATCCACCTGACCACCTGGGATGATTTCCTGGACTTTCAACTCGCGCCTTCGCGCAATGTCTATCTACCGGAAACGCCGTCACGGTCAAGCGATGATCTCTTTGTCAAAGACGCCAGGTAGTCTAGACCACCTTTGCACTTGTCTCCCGCCACTCACCCCCCCCCCTTTTCTATCCACGTGTATATGGACAAACTTCGTCGTCCGATCTCATTCACGCTGGAGAGCCCACAGGGAGCACATCTATCTCTTGCTTGAGCTCTAGACTATTTTCATTCCCTTATTTCACTTTGGATTGGTGGTATGGAGCTTAGTAAAGTGCTTGAGAACCATTTTACTTAGTAATGTATATATATTTTTGTGCATTTATTACTACATTATTTGTGTACCTATTTGTGCATTCTTATCATGGATGATGTAAGTAGATTACTGTATACTTATATTTTTTATCATGACCTTTTATGGCTAAATGTTCAAGCCATTTGGACTAGAATTTATTACCGATTCTTACCAGATGTATTTAGCTCTTTAACTATCATTAATTTAACTCGGATATATTAGCGCTCAGCACGAGCCTTCAATATAATATCATTGATTAATTCCTTGGCAGGGAATTATCCAAACATTTATGTAAACATGTCTTAGTACTTAGTATGTATTTACTTATGCTCTATGTTTACTTATGGGAGAGCACGGGCGAGTATCAGACGTTGATCTCCCCTTCCCCTTTCATCTTATTTATCTAAGCGATGTGTGTACTTGCTACTCACCGTGATTGCTGAACGTCACTTGTATAACTTATCATATATCACTTGTTACTGTTTGTTATTCCCCTTTTTTGGGAGTCCCCATTATTATTGTTATCTCCCTTGATGGGACACTATATTCATTTGTTAGGTCCCTTTGATAAATATGAAACTAGCTTATGGTTTCTATACATCAGTCTGAAGATGTCCTTCACGGAAAGGCATCTACCTCCCAGTGTTATCATTATGGCTAAACCGACGCATACATCATATCGTTGCAGCTTTTATCTATAGGCTACATCCGCCTGAAATCTTAGCAACCTAAAGCTGATAGCAGATTTGCTGGCACCAGATCTGTAGACATCAGACCTACTCATCCTTCAAGAGTCCAAGTAACAACGCTAGCCACAGACTCGTCACTGGCTTAACTGATTGGTAGACGCAGCTTAGCTCTGCAACCATACACGTTGGACTGCACACGGAGCCTGGATCCACTACGCCAGCCCACCAGCAGACAGCATCAGTATCAGCCACACCAGTCTCACCAGTGCAGCACAGGACCAAAAGCTAAGCAACCAGCCTAATGACACTCAGACCACTTGGTTCTAATATCTGATGATGATAGTCCTATATATATGTAAATAAGCTAGATTCCATACTAGCAACTGTACAGCATTTCACCTTTCATTATCTTATTTTGTATAATAAACTGTACATAATTTTACATCTAAAATATAGTATTTGTTGCCTGCATTATAACGCTGTGCTTGTAGTTTATATGTGCAAGTAAGGATTCTCAAACCATAAAAATCCCCTAGACACCCAAAACGGCCAATATCTTAATCCGACTTGTCACACACCCTCCGGCGTCTTTTGAATCTATTATACAAACCATTCGATGAAGTGTTATTATAGGGCTCAGGCCGTGCTATATACCAGTCTATTATATTCGATATTAGCGCCAGCACCAAAATGTAACGCATTTAAACACCCAGAGTATTAGCATTAAGTATGTTGTAATTGACATAACATCCAGTTTCCAGGGGTGAATACCTTAAAAGGGATGGGGGGGGGGGTGGAAGGTGTAGGGAGTTATCAAGAGTAGTCTCCTATTCCATGAGCTCATCACTATAGATCCAGTGTTTGGGAGTCTAGGGTTATTACAATCAAAAACACATTTACCCCCTCTCTTTCTCCTTTTTTATCTGTAACATTGAACTGGATAACTTGTCCCATATATTGGAGATGTATGGTAGTGGTTCCCAAGTTCTCCATGCCGTTTGCACAACAATTGTACGTTGTGCATGGCGTGACTGATCATGAATGTTCAGATGTAGTTCCTGTAGTTTAGCTGAGACAAAGACTATCTTATCTTGTAGAATACAGACGTTACTTCAAAAAGAAGCTGATTACGTCCTACGCGTCATGTATTCAGTTATGCATATTTACCAAATACTTAAATTCTGCCAAGTCACTGGTTTTCCTGGCCAGCTCAGGCAACCCATTCCATGCTCTAATAGCACTAGGGAAGAAGGAGTATTTGTACAAATTTGTCCTAGCATATGGGATGAGGAATGTGCCTTTATCTTTGTGTCTTTATTATTTTCGAGTGGTTTTATTTGTTCCTCAGACGGAGGGATGTTGATGACTCTTTGCTCCTTTCATCGTTTTTATTATTTTTATTATTATTATATTAGCTGTTGCTTTTGTTATTAGCCTATTGGACGCGCTGTCAACTTCCAAGATTCCAAGGTTTTAGAGTATTACTCTCTTTTCAGTCTATGGGACTCTTGCATAATCTAAAATATCTAAAAGAAAAGCAAATTAATAAATTTAACAAAATCATAGAATTTCAGAGTTTAGCTAGAAGGATATCTGATTAACTAGGATGTCATGTGACTAACAGATAGAAGGATCATCTCATTGGAAGAATTTGTAATGGAAGAGGCGGGGTATGGAAGGAAGTGAATCGAAAGGATTTAATAATTTGTCGTTGATTGGAATGTCGTATGAAGAAAGATCGAATTTTTATTCTATTCTCTATATGTCTGTCTCTTTCCTTTGTGACCCCATGTTCGTTTATCATGGGGCATTAAATAAGTAGTTAAGATGTGTGGCAAGTCAATAAACACACATGTCACTGTGGCTCTGGCATCGCCAAAGTCTTTGCTAGCACCTGACTGGTGATAAAGTTTAGACCGTGACATCGTGATGATTTGGGAAATGTGCTGATTTAAAACATAATTTTCTTGTTCAAAATAACCTGGACTTTTATGAAGGTCATCTGTCCAAATAGTTAGTTAGGTCTCTATCTCAGCTTCATTTCTAATGGCCAGTATGTTGTGGAGGTTCTCTATCTCAGCTTCATTTCTAATGGCCAGTATGTTGTGGAGGTTCTCTATCTCAGCTTCATATCTAATGGCCAGTATGTTGTGGAGGTTCTCTATCTCAGCTTCATTTCTAATGGTCAGTATGTTGTGGAGGTTCTCTATCTCAGCTTCATTTTCAATGGCCAGTATGTTGTGGAGGTTCTCTATCTCAGCTTCATTTTCAATGGCCAGTATGTTGTGGAGGTTCTCTATCTCAGTTTCATTTTTAATGGCCAGTATGTTGTGGAGGTTCCCAGACGTTTTAACTGAAGACCACACGATAATGTCCAGAGTTTATAAACTTCCTTGAACAATGAAGAGCAATGCTGTTTTTCCCGACTCTGCTTCCACTCCAATATTTTAAATGTGACTCTCCACATTTCAAATATCAATCGTATTAACTTTTTTTTTAGAACGGTACTTTTAATGTGTACTTTTATTACGCGTACTTTTAACATCTGTACTTTTATGTACGAACTTATTATAGGTGTTCTTTAACCTTATTACTTGAACTTTTAACATGTGTACACTTATATATGCGTGCTTTTAACATGTGTAATTATTATGTGCAAAAAAAAAAAGTAAAGTTCCCCTTTCAGACCTTGTGGTCTATAGGGCAGTTGATGTAAAGCTCACCTGATTCTGTGGCCTACGGTTAACGAGGGTGTCGTGTGGCCAGCACAACGACCAACCGCCTTTACTTTTCCCCAACTAACATCAGGTACCCATTAGATCTGGGTGGACTCAGAGGCGCCCGAAGATAATGAAGTTAAAAATTCCAGTCTTCACCAGAATTCGAACCCCGGACTGCGGTTCGGTAGCTAAGCGCTTTACCGCTCAGCCACCGCGTCTCCTATTATCATTATGTGTACTTTTAGCATAAATATTTTTAATGTGTATTTTACTATGTGTACTTTTAATGTGTACATTTATTATATGAACTTTTAAAATGTTAGCTTTTAATGTGTGTACTTTTTTAAGTGTAATTTTATTACGTTACCTTAACATGAGTACTTTTAAATTGTACTTTGTACTTTGATCGTAGGTCAGTGTTTCTTAAACTTGTACACACCTTCCCCCACCTAATTGACATCTAGGGGAAATGGCACCCACAGCTTAAAAATCGCTGTCCTATAGTATCGATATAAACAGGAACGGCATCAGGAACATGTAAAATACTCATGGGTTTTAAATAGGAGCAGCTACATATTACAGTTAACAGGTGATGTTGTGATAGGGTACTATGTATTGTATAGTATGTGAAGGGTATACGTCTAGTCCAATTTTTTTTTTCACGGATTTGCAAAGTTAGTCAAGTCAATAACTGGTCAAATGTTGAACCATATCAAAAACCTATCAAAATAAGCTACTGTTGGTTTATATATAACAGGCTGATATATAACAAATATTCTCAACCAATTTAATATTTTACCTAACGACAACGCTACCAGTAGTCCTATAACATCAATGTGGAAGCAGTCGTAGCAGGCCAAGTATTTTTTGCCTGACTCAAGGAGACTTATTTCATCAGTAATCTATATAATTCTCTTCATGGCTCAAGAGTTTGGACACCAAGTAATGGAAAGATCACTCTTTTATTTTTGCAAGTCGGACGGACTAGAGTTACCCTACGTAATTTAAGAGTCGAAAAAAAAGAGAGGGGGGGGGGAACAAGTATTTTTAACCCGTCACAAAATAGCAGGTCCCGACGTATCCATTGTGACCAAGAAGTCATGGAAAGAGAACAAGTAATCTATTCTGTATTTACCCATTACTAAATAGTAGGGTCGGACTTAACCATTTTGGAGCCCTATGCGAAACGGATTTCGCAGGGCCAAGTTTGGGTAGGGATACGGATAATAAGTGAAATTTAAGAGTTTGTATTAGAAAATAAATTCGTCTTTACATTTTATTCATTCTTTACTACATATATATATGGCTCCTTTTGTCTCGAAAGGCAATGGATGCGCCCAAATGAGTCACTGGTTTTGGCTTAATCTTGAGACGGGGCAGAATCTGGTGTGGCTAATCAAGCCAATTCTAGAACGGCAGACTTTGCCACAATTCGTACATGTGTATGCCTCTGATTTAGGGCTAGCAGACAGGGCAGCTTTCTTTTTATCCCTCTTGATTAAAGCCGCTTCAATTCTTTTGTTCTCAGCAAGGGTTGTCCCAGCACGCACAGTCTGTCTCCATGCACTCCGGTCTTTGGCTATGTTTTCCCACATACTTTCGCTGATGCCTGAGGCTCTCATGTCTCGCTTGCAGACATCTCTATATGTTAGTCTTGGGCGGCCCTTGGGTCTGACTCCTTCCACAAGCTCAGCATATAAGATATCTTTCGGGATTCTGCCATCTGGCATGCGGGTGACATGTCCGAGCCAGCGTAATCTTCTTTGTGTCAGGAGAGCATACATGCTGTTCATATTGGCCAATCTTAAAACTTCCTGATTGGAGACATGGTCCCTCCAAGAGATGCCCATTATGCGTCTCAGGCAGCGCAAGTGGAAACTATTCAATCTGTGCTCTTGGTACATGTATGTTGACCAGCTCTCACTGCCATAAAGGAGAGTGCTCACAACACAGGCGTTGTAGACTAGGATTTTGGTCGCTGTGGTTAATTTACCATTTTCCCAGACGCGCTTGGAGAGTTTTGCCAATGCTGTGGTAGCTTTTCCTATCCTTTTTGTCAGCTCGATGTCTAAGTCTAGGTTACTGACAATTGTTTACTACGTACAGAATTACTTTACGAGCCTTGCGTGTAGCGACGTCATACAGTATATCATAAAAATTCTATTTCCTACATAGATCACGCTCAATAGCAAGAATAACCAAATGTTTCAATCTATCTACGAGAATTATTGACCTCAAGTAATTTTTCATTAGTTTGAGGCGCGAAGCTTTTTCACCAGATTACACAATTACGGGTAATGCATATTGCAGTTTTTACTTATCGCGCGTAGGATTGGCGTTTTCCATATTGAATGATACCCCAAAATGACAAATCTGTTATAAGTTATAAAATGGTTTAATTTAATAATTTATAAACCTAAAATTAGCGCGGGTCCTATGAAAGTGCGCGGCACACTGTAGACGCATAGGTTGCAGTGGCCTAAGGCCGGCCCTGCAAAATAGCGGCGTATGCTACGCCGCCGGTCGACTAGTTAGACCTAATTTAAGTAATCTCGTTAGAAGTACACAAGATGTACTGGCAACAGTCAGCGCCACACATGTTGATTTTCTCACGTAATGTGTTGATTGAAAAACAAACTTTAGCACACACACACACACACACACACACACAAACACACACAACTACACTTATACCTTGACTAAAAATTACTGATTATTTTAATTTTGCCTTTGTTTAAGCAAAAGACTGCCATTTTCAATTCTGCCATTGAATTCCGACGGAAAGCTTTTTGTTTAAATTCTTTCAAATCTTGTTGAATACTTCTAATCCAAAATAAATGTTTGGCAGATTAAACAACAACAACAACGACGACAATAACAGCAAAAGACAATCCAACTTAAAAATCATTACAGCAGAGCTTGAAAATCTAAATTCGAATCAAGAGTTCTTCGCCCTTGCTTACACCTTTTAAAAGACAAAATTAGATAGAAGTTAAGATATGGCACTAAGTAAGAGGTAATAGCCACGATAGGAAGACTAGATGTAGTAGCAAAATAATAAAAGAAGCTAATTAGTTTATAATAAGAGGTAACACTACAATAATAAGAGATGACATGATAGTAATAAGAGATGACATGATAGTGATAAGAGATGACATGTTAGTAATAAGAGATGACATGATAGTAATAAGAGATGACATGATATTAATAAGAGATGACATGATAGTAATAAGAGATGACATGATAGTAATAAGAAATGACATAATAGTAATAAGAGATGACATGATAGTGATAAGAGATGACATGTTAGTAATAAGAGATGACATGATAGTAATAAGAGATGCCATGATAGTAATAAGAAATGACATGATAGTGATAACAGATGACATGATAGTGATAAGAGATGACATGATAGTAATAAGAGATGACATGTTAGTAATAAGAGATGACATGTTAGTAATAAGAGATGACATGTTAGTAATAAGAGATGACATGTTAGTAATAAGAGATGACATGATAGTAATAAGAGATGACATGTTAGTAATAAGAGATGACATGATAGTAATAAGAGATGACATGTTAGTAATAAGAGATGACATGATAGTAATAAGAGATGACATGATAGTAATAAGAGATGACATGTTAGTAATAAGAGATGACATGATAGTAATAAGAGATGACGTGGCATAATAAGAGGTAACATGCTAATGATAATAGATGACATTATAGTAATAAGAGATAACATGTTAGTAAAACGAGATGACATGTTAGTAATAAGAGATGACATGTTAGTAATAAGTGATGACATGATAGTAATAAGAGATGACATGATAGTAATAAGTGATGACATGATAGTAATAAGTGATGACATGATAGTAATAAGTGATGACATGATAGTAATAAGAGATGACATGATAGTAATAAGTGATGACATGATAGTAATAAGTGATGACATGATAGTGATAAGAGATGACATGATAGTAATAAGAGATGACATGTTAGTAATAAGTGATGACATGATAGTAATAAGAGATGACATGATTGTAATAAGTGATGACATGATAGTAATAAGTGATGACATGATAGTAATAAGTGATGACATGATAGTAATAAGAGATGACATGATAGTAATAAGTGATGACATGATAGTAATAAGTGATGACATGATAGTGATAAGAGATGACATGATAGTATAAGCGACAACATGACGGCAATAGAAGAAAGTAAGAGGGAAAAATCTGTCAATCTATTCCTAAGGGCCCTGATTCATTTATGTACTGACGTACTGATTGACTTATCACTATTTCTCCAACCTGCCGTAGACGAACAAATACGAACTTTGAACCAGTTCCTACTTTCTGTTTGCCCGGAACAACTAAACAACTAAACGGAAATCTCCCGAAATTGCAAACTATACGAAAAAGTCCTTAAAATATTCGGAAATAAATAGACAAAATTTGTCATTTTGGGGTGTCATTCAATTTGAAAAACGCCAATCCTACGCGCTATGAATAAAAGCGGCATTATACATTAGCCGTAATTGTGTAATCGGGTGAAAGAATCTTCTCACGCCTCAAACTAATGAAGAATTACTTGAGGTCAAAAATTCTCAAAGATAGATTGAAACAATTTCCTGAGATTTCCATGACTTTTTCGTATATTTTGCAATTTCAAGAGATTTCCAGGAGCTCCTGGTAAATCGACAGAAGGCTGCGGGAATTCTGTAAGTTATAAAATGGTTTAATTTAATTTATTTTACTCCTAGAATTATCGCGGGTCCTTTGAAAGTGCGGGTCCACTGCGGTCGCATAGGTTGCATTGGTCTAAGGCACTCTAAGGCCGGCCCTGCAAAATAACGGCGTATGCTACGCCGTGGGTCGACTAGTTCTATAAAAATAACATTTTCGCCGCTCCGGTGAATGCATTTTTAATTTTACAAAAGAAGGGACAAAACAAAAAGCTATTCAATACGAACGTATATTTCTACACTATTTATTTTTATTACATATATATTTTTGTTTATTATTTATTTCAAAGTTTGGAATTAATCTATTTATCAATTTAATATTGAATATTTTAAAATATTTTTTTTTACTTTCAAATAATGAAATTGAAAAACGTCCGTAAGTAAATTTCATAATTTACCATTTAAGTTTTCCGTGAAATCAAATTTAGTTATTAACAGAAGACATATTCAAATTTAAATTTCCAAATTTCTGGACCATTCCCTAATAGGAACATTGTCTACTAACAAATCTTTTGATTTATCAATATGTATCCTACGCATAAGTAGAAATCATTAATTATTTTTTTTTATATAGATCTAGAATTCTAGAAAACAAGATTAATTTTAAGAACATTTGACCCTAGTATTAAATATTTGAAATACTAGCCTTTTTATGTGGGCGAGAGGTGGGAAAGATGTAATTTATGGGCCAAAAGCATGTGTGTGTGTTGAAAAGGGTGTGGTTGTTATATAGCGGTCCGTTCCAAAATCAATTGAAAACATTGTCCGAAAAACTACGATTCGCGGGTTGAAAAAAAAGACAAAAACAAATTGAGATTCGAGAGAGAGAGAGAAAGAGAACGGGCCGTTTCATTTCATTGTAACAGATTCACTGGCCAAAAGTCTGTTAAAGGGAATAACTTCGGGAAAACATTAAGAAAAAAGGATGGGTTGTTAAGCCCAGCGATGCCCAAACTACGGCCCGCGGGCCAGATCCGGCCCGCGTCGTGCTTCTATCCGGCCCGCCAAAGCATTGGAATTAAATGTAAATTAAAAAAAAAATTGAAAATTAAAAAATTAGAATGTTGAAAAAATATTCTCTTTAAGTTAGGATTCTCACTCATTCTTTGATGAATTCCATCTTTATGTTTGGTATTCTAATTTCATAGTCAATATATTTTTTTATTGTAAGAACACAAGTGTTATTTTTTTCAATGACGATAAAACTAGACAGCTATTTTTTGATTCTTGGAAAATTCCGTTACAGTCTTGAGCTGGCCGTGTCCTTGACACCTTGTGTGTGCCACACAGCATCATTGATGCTTCGTTTTGGGTCGTGTACTTTTTATATCAAAGCGATTGGTACCATATTGTTTAACGTTTTTGATTTAATGAAAAGTGGGAAAACGAAAAGTGGACTCTGAATGTAGAAATTTTCAGGAAAAGTGGACAGATCTTTACTTTTTTGTGGAATATGGTAGCTAGCCAACATGTTTGATTTGTAAAGAAAGTGTGGCTGGTTTTAAAGAACAAAACATTAAAAGGAATTATGAAGCCAAACACATAAACACATATGGTGGCATTCTTGGTTTGAGCCGCGAAGACAAGATTGTCAAGTTATGACTAGAGATTGGGGGATTGACAACAATATAAAACAA
Source organism: Biomphalaria glabrata (assembly GCF_947242115.1). Classification (NCBI taxonomy): domain Eukaryota; kingdom Metazoa; phylum Mollusca; class Gastropoda; family Planorbidae; genus Biomphalaria; species Biomphalaria glabrata. Next base: position 22,400,208 of record NC_074717.1, read on the forward strand.
ACAGAGACAAGAAAGAAGTCTGCGATAAGGGCCAGCTACAGAGTTGCTCACATTTTAAGTAGAGCAATGAAGCCTTTTTCCGATGGCGAATGTGTAAAAAAGTGCTTGCTAGCAGTTATGGAAGAAATGTGTCCTGAAAAGAAGAATGCAGTACAAGCTGTCAACATTTCTCGCATGACAATTACACGGCGAGTGGAAGATATGGGGGTAAATCTCCATTCACAATTAAAAGACAGAGCAGCAGAAGTCGAAATGTTTTCTATTGCTGCTGACGAGTCCACTGACATAACTGATACTGCGCAACTCTTGGTATTTATTCGCGGTACAAACAGCAATTTTGATATAACAGAGGAGTTAGCAGCTATAAGGAGCATGCATGGGACTACACCTGGAGAAGACCTGTTGAAAGAAGTGTCAACCATCACTGAGGACCTTGCTCTTCCTTGGAATAAATTAGTTGGAGTGACTACTGATGGCGCTAGAAATATGGTTGGATGTCACAGCGGAATGACAGCAAGAGTTATTAAAAAAGTTGTTGAGTCAAATGGATCTGAACCCCTGCGGCTTCATTGCATCATTCACCAACCGAAATCTCTGTGGAAAGGTTTTGAATCTGGACCATGTGAGGATGATTGTGCTCAACACTGTAAATTTCAACAAATCACAGAACTTTCAAAGATTTTCTGACAGAGTCCAAATATGAAGACGTTCTATTTCACAGTGAAGTGCAAAGGGGGGGGGGGAGGGGTATGGTTGAGGAAAGGTGTTAAAACTTTTTTTTTATTGAGACACGAAATGGAAATATCTATGACCGATAAATCAAAACACAAGTGCCACAACTGAACGACCCCTCATGGTTGTGGGATTGGCTATTTTTATTCGACATCACATCTAAATGAACTCAACACCAAACTACAAAGGAAAGACAAATTGATTTCGCATGTATATGCAGACATATGTGCTTTCGAAAAAAAATTACAACTCTTCATTCAACAGGCGGAAAAGGTGCATCTTGTCCACTTTCCAACCTGTACCACTCTATAAAATGATAAGCAGCTAAATATGTCTTTCCCTAGAGAAAGAATGATCCAACTTCTGAGGCTCTTGATACATAATTTCAGTGAAAGATTTGTGGATTTTCAAAATTTAAAAAATGAAATCCGTCTTTTTGAAAATCCGTTTGCTACCGATGTGTCAAGTTCCCCGACAGATCTACAACTGAAACTGATTGACTTACAAAGCCAGACATCCCTGCTTGACAAACTTCAAGTGATGCAGACCATTGACTTCTACTCCATGTTACCTGCAGAAGTGTTTCCAAATCTTCGAAAACAAGCGCTAAGGATGATCACAATGTTTTCAAGCACTTATTTGTGTGAACAAACTTTTTAAATGATGAAACGGGTGAAAACCATGTGACGTAATCGCCTCACGGATGAGCATGTAGATTCAGTGCTCCGACTTGGTTTTTCATCTATGCAGCCAGATAGTCAGAAGATGGTTTTGGATAAACTTCACGCATCACATTAATTTATGTAAGTAGGTCTTCAAACAAAAAAAAAAACTATTAAAAATAGCTTATTGTATATTTATTATTTTTTTTCTTTTTGGTGATATGGCCCGCGACACGAATGCTGAAAATTAAAATGGCCCGCATCACTGACTTTAGCCTATATAAAGCGTGGGAACAAATCAACGGGCGTAGCCGGTGTGTAATACATTTGGGAGTTGCTATAATTTGTTGGGATTTATTTGTTCAACATTTTAGGGACAAAGACAAAGGAATTAAAGTGAATCATTAAGATCACTGAAAGATCATTGAAAGATCACTGAAAGATCATTGAAAGATCACTGAAAGATCATTGAAAGATCACTGAAAGATCATTGAAAGATCACTGAAAGATCATTGAAAGATCACTGAAAGATCACCCGAGTCAATATTGGAAACAGTATTCCTCCCCCCTCCCCCCCACCTTTTGTTTAAAATTCCAAAATAATGACACCTAGAGGCGTTGTCGACAGGCGACAGAATAGCTGTTATGAAGATCAATTACTATGTGTTTGTGTGTGTGTGTGTGTGTGTTCTCGCGCTTGAAGACCACCAAGATATGCTGTCCTAGCTATTAATACAGCTTTATTTCTTTGAAGGCTGACACGCTCAACATGCAGCCAGACGTCAATCAAGAATTGTTTAATCAGGCCCTCAGAGATGGCGACACTGACCAGATTCTGTGGCTGTTCAAATCGGACGCTGTGGACGTCAACTTCCGGGACTTCACACACGATTTGGAGACTCCCTTAATGAAACTTTGTCACGCCGACCTCAGGCCACGTCCCGATGAGCCCGCTTCTGACACCAGAAGCTCGACTTTGAACATACTCAGCACTGTGACTGCGATCTCATTGAAAGTGGACCAACAGGACGCCCTAGGAAGGACGCTGGCCATGCACGCCTGCATCAGCAACAACGACATCCTGTTGAGGTTCGCCATTGAGCACGGCTGCGATCCAGCGGTCACAGACAGAATGGGTAAGAATCTAGTCCACTACCTGGCTATGTCAGGAAGTGACACCTTGGTGGAACTGGTCCTGGAGCATCTGGACGTCGGTCAAGCTTTAAGAACACTAGATTTCCAAGGTAGTTTTATTTGTATTTTAAATGTATACCGCTAAAATTTTGTTTCTATTAAAAAAAACCCCACTAGCAATGAAACTTTGAGCAGATTTAAATGTTTTATTGGTAAAGAGAAGAACCTTTTTATATGAGACCACATTTCACACAAAGTTCTGTCTTTCGGACGAAAACATAACTGTAACAATTAATTTTGCAGAAGTCCTAAAAGCATTTCTTTCATAAGTTTCTTAATTTGACATTGTCATAAGAGTTAAAACGAGACCAATCGTCATAGAAAGTCTGAACTGCAGCGTCGCAACCTGTGGTCCGTGGAGACCAATAGCTTGTTGCCACGTCACAGGTCTCCAACGAGCTATTGGTTTCCACGGCCCACAGGTTCTGACGTTGCAGGTCAGTGATGAGGCCTACTTTAACGATTGGTCTGCTACAGTAATGTAACTGTAGGATACGATGGATTTCGCTCACTACTTATTACTCTATAGGTCGTTGTGCTGGCCACATGACTCCCTCGTTCACCGTGGGCCACAGAAACTGATGTCCGTTGCATCATCTGCCCCATACATCGCAAGGTCTGAAAGCGGAACTTTACTTTACTATTACTCTATAGTGAACTGTAGGGATGTGAATAAATGGCAATGTCTTCTATTCTGAATATTAAAGATGAGTACAGTGTTTCACGTGACTACGCAAACCCAGTTGCGACCTGCATATTTTTCTGCAGATCATGCAGACAAAGCCGTTGTCCACCGGCGATCTATTTACATTTTATGTTTTGGCTTCTGCGCCTGTCTTCAATAAGGGCTTTTCTGTGGGTTTAAAAGTGTATCTCTCCGTCTCTTTCAGAGTTCATCTTCTTCCAGCCTGTAGGGAAATAACCAATAGTCAGTCGGTCAGAGTTCATTCCCTTGAGATAACAAAGCCTCTATATGGCTTGTTCAAACGTTTCATAATATAAAAGTAATAGTATTAGTTTCAAAATATGATTCTTTTTTTAGGATGTAACAAGTCGCCTACTTATAACATTTTAAATTAACAATAGTTAATTATTAAATAGTTTTTTAAAAATTGATTCTTGTGTTGTCAGGTAAAAGAAATAACTGCAAAATTTCAGCTTGATCAGAGATCGGGTGTCGGAGATATAACATGTACAAACGTTTTACCAGACAGAGTGAGTGGATACAAGTTTTGTAAAAAAATAAAAAAATAACAGTCACTAGAAGGGCCTCATCTGTAAAGTATCTGCATAAATTTTGTAGGAAAAAGAAGTTTAACTGACTAAACATTTTGACAAAATAATTCTTAACCTGTGTGAGTGTGTGTATGTATGTATATATATGTGTGTGTGTGCGTGTGTGTGCCTGCGCGCGTGTGTGTGTGTCTTTGAGTAAGGAGGAGGTTCAGGTTATGAAAATTGCAACTATACGTCGTCGAATTAGCAGTCATGTGTCTAGGGCTAGGCATCTGTAAGATGGGTAGCCATTGATTGGAAAATGGCGTACTCACAGACCTATATATATATATATGTTATATCTAGACTGGAAAACGGAAACAAATTCTTATCCGCGATGGATCAACTCACAGACCTATATATAGAGACTGTTATGTATTAATCACAGAACTATATATTCACGCAAATTCATGAAATAAAGCCAATTTCTGTTAGTTTCCACTAAGACAATAATTCGGGAATCCTAGATCGAAATAATTCACGTTTATTGATTTTATACATCTTATGTACATTTAAATAGATTGATTGCCTAGATCTTTCTAGATTATGTATCTAAAAATTTCAAAATAATAATTATGAGACGAGAGTGCTTTTATTTGGATGTTCATTTACTAAATCTAGATCATAGACTTATATATACCATATCTAGACTTGACATGGAGACTTTTTAACACTACACAAATGTGAAAATGTTTTAGAAAGTTGGATCAAGGCGTTGTTTTGTAAAGTAGTTAAAAGAAGTAATGCCTTTTTTTCAACCCTAACCTATGTAACATAATTTAATTTTTAGATCTAGATCTAGTAAATGAACATAAAAAATAAGAGTACTCTCGTCTAATAATTATTATTTTGCAATTTTTAGATACATAATCTTCTTTATCAAAAGAATGAATGCAAAACTAAATTGTGATTTTTGTGTGTGTATTTTTGATAAATCAATTACTAGATCTAGATCTAAAAAATAAAATTATATGTTACATAGGTTAGGGTTGAGAAAAAACCCAACAACTTGACTTCTTTGAACTACTTGACAAAACAACGCCTTGATCCAACTTTCTACACAATGTTCACGATCGATCAGTCGCGGATAAGAATTTATTTCCGGTTTCCAGTCTAGTAGCAGATATAAGTCTATGGTCTAGATCTATTTGTTACATAGGTTAGGGTTGAAAAAAACAACTTGACTTCTTGTAAATGATTGACAAAACAACGCCTTGGTTCAACTTGACTTCTTGTAAATGATTGACAAAACAACGCCTTGGTTCAACTTGACTTCTTGTAAATGATTGACAAAACAACGCCTTGGTTCAACTTGACTTCTTGTCAACGATTGACAAAACAACGCCTTGGTTCAACTTGACTTCTTGTAAATGATTGACAAAACAACGCCTTGGTTCAACTTGACTTCTTGTAAATGATTGACAAAACAACGCCTTGGTTCAACTTGACTTCTTGTCAACGATTGACAAAACAACGCCTTGGTTCAACTTGACTTCTTGTAAACTATTGACAAAACAACGCCTTGGTTCAACTTGACTTCTTGTAAACGATTGACAAAACAACGCCTTGGTTCAACTTGACTTCTTGTCAATGATTGACAAAACAACGCCTTGGTTCAACTTGACTTCTTGTCAATGATTGACAAAACAACGCCTTGGTTCAACTTGACTTCTTGTCAATGATTGACAAAACAACGCCTTGGTTCAACTTGACTTCTTGTCAATGATTGACAAAACAACGCCTTGGTTCAACTTGACTTCTTGTCAATGATTGACAAAACAACGCCTTGGTTCAACTTGACTTCTTGTCAATGATTGACAAAACAACGCCTTGGTTCAACTTGACTTCTTGTCAATGATTGACAAAACAACGCCTTGGTTCAACTTGACTTCTTGTCAATGATTGACAAAACAACGCCTTGGTTCAACTTGACTTCTTGTCAATGATTGACAAAACAACGCCTTGGTTCAACTTGACTTCTTGTCAATGATTGACAAAACAACGCCTTGGTTCAACTTTCAAAAAAATTCTCGACATTTTTTGAAGTGTTAAAAGATCTTCATCTCCAGTCTAGATATAATATATATAGGTCTGTGGGCGCACTCTTTATAATCTCAGGATTGATAGGCCAAGAGATTAGCGGAATGTTTACTTTTACACTCTGATAGCAAAATAGGGAAAACGGAAAGTACACATTATCAGTTGTAGAAGCGCCAGAGTCAATGTTCCTGCCCAATTTTTATTTTTTTTACTTTGTTTTTAAGATAGGTTATACGTATGTGCATAATTAACGCATTCATGATTAAAAAAAAATAAAGCAAAGAAGCACGCCTATCTATACAGTTCCTGGACAATTAAGCCGATATTTGAAATAATTAATAGAGATCTTATCTTATATAATACAGACGTTACTTCAAAAAAGAAGATGATTACGTCCTACGCGTCATGCATTTAGTCATGCATATTAACCAATGACTTACATTCTGCCAAGTCACTGGTTTTCCTGGCTAGCTCAGGCAACCCATTCCATGCTCTAATAGCACTAGGGAAGAAGGAGTATTTGTACAAATTTGTCCTAGCATATGGGACGAGGTTTTAGTATTTAAGATCTTAACGTCTCAGACAGAAGGAAAAACAGACAGCCTAAACTCAAAAGTGGCGTATCCCTACACATTCGGACAAAAACAAATTTGATATGCATTGACACACAAAAAGTAAACCTTCGGCTCATCGCACTCGACGTTTTCATTTTGTACATTTCCAGTTGGCAGATCTCCCAAAAATAGAGATCATTTATTTATTTATGTTTCCACTGGTAAAAACAACAACAACAACAACAACAAAACAAGAAATTTGTCTCGACTCCGAGACACTGACATATGTAATGATTAAGGACAAAACTGATATCTAAACAGTTGTACAATTAAAACGACTTTGATTTATTGCAGTCGACTACGATAATCGGATTGTTTGTATTACTTCTGCTATTCAGCTACCACCCACCAGACGCCTGAAACCATTCATCCAGATCAATCTTGGTGACGTCTTGATAGGCGATCGATAAAATAAATTGAAATCAGACCTTGAAGTATTCTCTACATCCATAATAGAGGACTTCCGATCAGGTGTCTGAAAAAGAAAAGAAATGTGCATATGCTAATGTGCAATAGAATTGATTAGTGCCATATATATGTTAATACCAAGAAAACAAGATACACAGATACCATGGCATAAGATTTCGGGGGGAAAAACGCGTTGAGTTTTTAATTAAACGTTTTGAAGCGTGCTAGTCACGTGCTAGTCACGCTTCCCACCAAAACTCCAACGTGTTTTTTTCTGTTAACATCTTCCCACTCCCAAGAATGAATCCTTTTTTTTTTTTAACAAAGCTTATATCAACTCACTCTGTCTGTCTGTCTGTCTGTCTGGTCAAAAGTTTGAACGTATTTTTTCTATCATATGGATTTACATTTTGACACGTTTTTTCTCGCATTTCCCATTTTTTAATCAAGTTGAAATTTTGCATAATTATTCATCGTCGTTAACAATACACGAATCAATAAAAAAAATAATTTAAAAAATAACCAATTAGTTAATCATTTAGGAGAAAGGGAGCTAAACGCTGTAATTTTTAGATAATGGCATTTAGGAGAAATGGAGCTAAAAGCTGTAATTTTTAGATAATGGCATTTAGGAGAAAGGGAGCTAAAAGCTGTAATTTTTAGATAATGGCATTTAGGAGAAAGGGAGCTAAACGATGTAATTTTTAGATAATGGCATTTAGGAGAAAGGGAGCTGAACGCTGTAATTTTTAGATAATGGCATTAAGAAGAAAGGGAGCTGAACGCTGTAATTTTTAGATAATGGCATTTAGGAGAAAGGGAGCTGAACGCTGTAATTTTTAGATAATGCCATTTAGGAGAAAGGGAGCTGAACGCTGTAATTTTTAGATAATGGCATTTAGGAGAAAGGGAGCTAAACGCTGTAATTTTTAGATAATGGCATTTAGGAGAAAGGGAGCTAAACGCTGTAATTTTTAGATAATGGCAATAATTAGCTGTTTTCTCCCTTAGATAAGCTTTGTTTTTAAAAAATAATTCTTTTCTTTATTGCTTGTTTTTCTTCCAGTTAAACACTGTACATAAAACTTTCCATAAACCTGCATTTGAAGATTAGTATAAACGTCTGCAAACTAATTTGTCCTACAAAGTGAAGGCTAAAAAAAAAGTTCACTCCTGATTGAAAAGGAAATGGTTGGGAATAATGGGATGGGTGATAATCCTATCACCGTAAGCTCTGAAAATAAACATTAAAATAAGTAAAATAAAACAAAATACTTTAAAAAAAGCTTATATTGAGTGAAATTGCATCAATTACTCTGAAAGGCTTTGGGAGACAACCCTGAGGAAAAATCGGGAGCTGGTGACCCTTAGGCTACAGCCTGGCAGATCCCGCAGCGCTACTGATTCTAAACTGTATCGGATATTCCGTTCCTTTTTTCACATCAGCTGCACGGAGAGGGGGGAACTGCTGTGTGGGCGACATCGTTCCGACCTTAGACAATGCCTAGGCTTTCATCCCGCTTGTTCGAGATGAACCATAGTCGTTTCCTACAACTGAAGGAGGAGGCCAATATAAGAGCTAGTCCAACACTAATGTGCCTACATTTTTGAGATTGTTCAAGTTTTCATCAATTGCATTTGTTGAGGAGGTTAGCGCAACTTTCATGCTTATAGCATTCTCAAGTACTTATAAAATAGAAAGTTTTACAGCCTATTGTTACTAAATTGTTAGTTAAAATGTTTTATCGAACGACCTAATTCTTTTACACAAGGCTTATCTCCCCTTAGATGAGTGCATTTTCTATATTAAACAAAATTAATTAAGAATTATTGATCAACTAATTGTTTAATTTTTGGATTGATTCACGTATTATATTATCATCGACATTGAATAATTTTGCAAAGTTTCAACTTGACCCGAGAGCAGAAGGTGGGAGAGGGATACTCGTGGGTGTCCGTCCAGACAGAAAGACAGACGGAGTGAGTTAATATAAGCTTTGTTGTAAATAAAACAGCTATTGAAGTTTAGAATAAAATGGAAAACACTTTATACAATTAAAACACAAATACAAAAAATAAAGGGCGACCTGTAGCTATTGCTTTCTCTATCATGTCCTTTTTCTTTGCGTCACGTTCAAGAACAAGGTCGCACTGGGTTACACTATTTAAGGAAAGGGTGCAACAAAAGGTGTGAAACTCACATACACATGCCCCTAGCCAACTCTTACTGAGATCGCATTCACAAACAGGTTTGACTTTATTGAATCTTAAGCGATTTCGTAAAGTAACAACATTTCTTTTTCCATTTTATTTGCAGGTTACAGCCCAGTCGATTTGGCGCGACAGAAGAAGCATTCTGCCCTAGCGAGGAAACTTTCTAACGCTTTAGTCGGCAGCAAGAAAGAGGATAAGGTGAAGGCACCACAAGGTGGCCAGAGTGAGTCTGAAGAAAAAGTCATCGCACAAACGTCCCAGCCAGCCAGCACTGTTGTACCCCGGCGCCCTCCGCTCACTCGCAGAGATGCTAGGATGCAAGTGATATACAACCCACCCCCTGACGATGTCCAAACCAGTGGTCAAGGTGAGAGTGGGCAGCGGCACAGAAGTGTCACGCCCCCTCCAATTACAACGACTAACCTTGGAGACAGGGAGCAGCAGGGCAACTTAGTCAGAAGCGTCTCTCTAAGGAGGTCTTACATTGTGAAGCGAGCCAAGGAAAACTGTGAACACGATCATATGACCTACACCCCACGCCCATCTCCAACCTCACTTTCTACAGTCGCCTCATCTTCGAATCGTGCCTCCCAGAATTCAAACGACGGGTTTATCGCGGTTTCTCGAAATCAGAGGCGTGGTCACGTGAGCTCGAGAGAAGTCTACTCAGAAGATCAACCTGGTTCGTCACGCCAGCACACTTGTCTAACGCTGCATGACAAAAACATGAGACATTTGTCTGCGCGTCCAGGCTCAGACCTGACATCCCGAGATGAGAAATATAGAACTGGACTTGACGGTATGAACAAATCTGAAATTGATCTCATACCGTCTCAGAGTCCTCGTCAAAGACTTAAGCCAATTCATAACTATAAACAAATCCACTCATTGGGATACGAACCTGGAATGCCAGTGTTAAATCCACAGAGGTCGAATACTGGCGCCATGTTTGAGCAAACGGTACCAATACTCCCTCAAACTCATCTTCTTCACAGCTCAAAGGGCGCCCTGAGCAGCAACGAGGAGCTCTCCCAGCGCCACTCGGGCGGCCACGTCTCGGACAGGAGGACAGAGAGGAGGTCGTCCATTTCCTTACCTGACCTCAGGGACATGACTGGATGTCTAGTGACGTCTCAAGAGACCCATACACTACAAGATTTATTACAAAATCGGAAATCGAGGATAACTCTGGAAGACCTTGACAGAAGAGATAATATCAAGAGTTATGGATCTTCCGCCGACTGCTCGGGTGAGCAGTACAATGAGAAGGCAGACGGTTCGTCTAGTGACGTGTCGATGGATTCCAACTTTGAGGATGAAAAGCCAATCAAACGACTCTAGAGCCAATAGTTACTGTATTTTCTTCTCTACATCTCTGCATATTTTTTTTTCTTTAGAGCTAAAATATAGAAAAATTAAAATACATTTTTCTACGATGTGTCAAAATCAATAGACATTAAAAATTAATTTCTTTCTTTTGTTTTTGTTGAAACAATTTTTGATATGATATGATAAATGTCTCACTTAGAGTAACTGTCATACTGTACCAGACTTGCTGTTCTCCATCTTGACAGGTCTGGGAAACCAAAAATTCTCGAGCTGTATGGTGACATCTATGCACTCTGCAATACAGCAAGGTTTCTGTCCAGGGCTTTTGCAAGACAGGATTCTAGTCTCTCAAGCCCTCACTCAAATGGAGTTTGATGATAATGATGACCTACATACTCTACATTTTAGCATTGACCAAAACACCGTTGTTTGATGTGTATATCTAGCACTTAAATGACTAATTTATACACACAAATTACTCATAATTAAGCCCATATTTACACCCATATAAACCTCTCTTCTCTCTCTATCTCGAATTGAAAAAAAATCTGTTAATTTTGAAGCTTATTCAAAGACAATAGATTTTCTTTTCAATTTGATTAATTCTTCAAATTTCATTAAAGATTTATTAATTACTGAGGAGGAAAAGAACTCTATGATGTTATAATGTAATCCTTCAACTAGATGTAAAGAATTGCCAATTTCCTTTTTTTTAAACAAAAAATAATATAGAAAAGATTAAAAACAAATTAAAAGATTTTTTTTGTCAATACTTGACATGCTACAACAAATCTTAAAATAATATGGCCGAGTGTTTTGTGCACAAATGTAATCATGTTGGGAAGCTTGTTAAAAAATATATTTAACAGCCAGGAAAGACTCGTTGACAATGAAGTAATCGATAAGGATTAGAATGCGCAAAGGCTTTTAGAATCGATTCTTCTCAATATCTTTGTTCTCTTGAAGTTTCTCCCGCAAGCGACATTCGATTTTTTTGTTTCTCTCTTCACTTGAATGTTTTAAAAAGCGCATTAAAATGTATGTTATGTCTTGAGAGCGCGAGTATATGTGCCTTTCTCAAGTTTGTACAGGGGAGTGTGTGTGTTTGAAAGAATCTGTTTCCAGGTTGACCTTGAACATCTTCACTAACTAGGTCACGATACTGTTAACGACTAAGAAGCACTTGGAGGATGTTGATGGTTGAATTCGTTCTTCGATACTTAGAATAGAAAGGTGGAAAAGTGCAATAGTTTCGATTTTCACATCATTCATGATGGGGGTGGGAGGGGGATGGGACAGGCAGTTTGAATGGTCCTAAAACTTTTTTATAAGACACCTTTTGTTTCACAGTTGACTTAGGTGGCGACAGAAATGTTCAGTTAATAGACTAATAGTCATTCTAAGTAGACAGGACAATAATAATACATCTTGTCTTCGAGTCTGAAGATTAAGGGAGAGTGCAGTGTTTTATGTGGCTATGCAGTCCTAGCTGTAGCCTATCAAAAAATAAAGTGAATTCTTGCTGATGTCCACTTTCCTATACGCCTGCAAATCATTGAACGTAACATCAGAATTAGGAATATTCAAGGTTATGATAGCAGCAGTTACCTATGCAAAAATGTCAGTGATAATCTGTTCAATGATAAGACCCTCTACAAGAAATCATTATGGCTGGTAATGGGGGTTCTCAAACTATAGTGCCCCATACAGGAACTCGTTACAGCGGTTCTCAAAGTATGTTTCTCGTATTATTTATAGTGTGTAACATGTCTCCAGGGATGAGGTTATATTATTTATTTTTCAATGAAAACAAATTTGTGGTTTAGTTATAAATGAATACTTCAGTTTTACCTCAGTAAAAACGACAGTATTACTTCTGTTTGAAACAATCAATGGTTAAATTAAGTGAATTCGTTTCCTCTTCTAGGACTGTTCATGCAGTTTTTCAGAAAGACGTCAAGTTCGATTCAGACGCTCCTTTAAAGAAGACATTTCAATTCTTCTTCGCCAATGAGTCTTCCCGTCTTTCGTACATTATGGTTTAAAGGTTTACCTAGAGACTTACCGTCGTTCAATGGACGCTTAATGCATGCACAAAACAGGAAGTCTTGCTAAGTCTACGATGTTCTTACGAAGATCATGCCCATTACAAACGTCAATGCTCACCTGCCTCTAATGTCTCTGTGACACCTCGGCCCGCCCAATCTTATTCATCTAACTTTATCTGACCTGCGCTATTTTCACAAGAAGAAATAGTGCGTTGTAGACACCAGCAGATTGAGTTTCTAAAGCTTAAAAGCAGGAAAACGCTAGGCTCCGGGATTCTGTTGGCAGAACTTGCATCTCTTCATAAATACCATCAAGATAACTATGAGGTATGCAATAAAACTTTCTTTGGCCTTGGGGTGCGTCATTAGTAAAAGTTTGAGAAAAATTGGGTAAATGTTAATAGATTGTTACAGAGTACTAACCTACTGCAGTCATGCAAAAGATCAAAAATTAGCAGCAAGAAAAAAAAAATATCAAAAGAATGTTGTAACTGGTAAATAATCTGCATTCTAAGAGCGACCACTCTTATATTTGTTGCTCAAAAGGGGAAAAAGAAAACTAATCATAATTGCTCCCCTTGACAGCTAGATCTACTTCTACATGCATAATTCTTTTAATGATCTTACTGATGTGTGAAATGTAAACTTGGGTAGCATGGTGAACGCAGAGTAAGACCAGATACACTTTCTTAAGTGGCATTAATGAAATAATTAATTTAACATCAGGATTCACGGCTTTGCCTCGAGGCTATTGAGCCGCTATTGCAAGCGATATATTTAATAAGTCAGGGCATGGCATGCTTGTGCGTTTTGATTATTTATCTATCTACTTATCTATCTAATCTACCTACCTACCTACCCATCTATCTATCTATCTATCTATCTATCTATCTATCTATCTATCTATCTATCTATCTATCTATCTATCTATCTATCTATCTATCTATCTATCTATCTATCTATCTATCTATCTGTCAAACTGATAACAAATATTTATATTGGTCTTTTTTGTTACTTTTTCTATAATAAAAATTTATTTAAAAATCAATTTTTTAAAACTGAGTGAAAGAAAAAAAATGTTTGAACATTGACCTAACTATAAACATGAGAACAGAAAGAAAATGTTTGAACATTGACCTAACTATAAACATGAGAACAGAAAGAAAAGGTTTGAACATTGACCTAACTATAAACATGAGAACAGAAAGAAAATGTTTGAACATTGACCTAACTATAAACATGAGAACAGAAAGAAAATGTTTGAACATTGACCTAACTATAAACATGAGAACAGAAAGAAAAGGTTTGAACATTGACCTAACTATAAACATGAGAACAGAAAGAAAATGTTTGAACATTAACCTAACTATAAACATGAGAACAGAAAGAAAATGTTTGACAAGGTTTTTTTTTCAAGAAAGAGGAAAAGCAAAAGCACTTAATCTCATTCTGATTTCTGTGGATCTGTAGTTGGCAGGTATTTTGTTAAAGAGTTAGTGAAGCCCCATAAAAGCGGCTGGTGTATTATTGACTTATAGGTTTGTGTCTTTGTAGGTTTGGTATTTTGTCTTTTAATAATTATCATACAAATGTACAGCGTTTTCAAATACAAGGTAGGCTCGAGAGTAACAGGCACAACATTGGTATAAAAGTCAAACAAATGCTAGATCTTAATGCTCGTCCGGTCGTGCGGTTTGCGTGCTGGACTGTCGTTCGGACTTGTCGATGGTCCCGGATTCAAACACTGCCGGCTCCCAACCCCCTCGTCGTCCTGTGGGAGGTTTGGACTAGGAAGTAAATTATCTTCAACTCCGAAAGAACATCCAAAACATGTGAAAACATAAAAAAAAAATACATTTTACAAAGTGATGATTGAGGTCTAAAATGGGGTGGAGTGGGGTTGGGAGTTCTACAGTTTTGTTGTATACGACAAGGGTCTCAGGACCTTACTGTAGAACAAAGTTTTAGGAACTTAAGATAAATGAACATTTCTTATGTCACAGAATAGGTTAAAATCATGTCAGTGCTCTTTTTTTACGAGCCCTTGGAGCACGTTGCTGGAATAGGCCATGAAAACCAATGTCTTAGTAGAGTTTCAATCTCGAATCAAATATGATAGGATTACTTCAACTTTATAGGCCTAGACGCAAAACTAAGGGTGAACGAATGAAATCTATAAGTTAGGAATTGATTACGCAATCAAAATAAACCAGCTGGAGTCCAAAGTCAAAGCAAATATCAAACTTTTTGTAATTCTATACACTTTTGTGAATGCTTTCCATAGTTGCGAGTTTTATTTTCCAACTTTATCATTTAGAATTTAGAATGTTTTAATGAAAACTAAATCTTAATGGTGGAATTGAAAGCTTGAAGTTGTTACGTCAATATTTTACTCTCCATACTCTCTAGTTTAGTATTTAAAACAAGGCAAATCTATAACAGAACAAATCTTTGTCTGGACATGACAGACCTCTGATTGAATTGTTTGAACTCAATTCATTTCAGCAGTACCAAGTTGTTTCACAAGTCTGCAACGTGAAAGTTTTATAGAAGCTACTCAATAGAGAAAACATGGGACAGAGGGAGAGAGAGGAAGAGAGAAAGGGAAAGACAGATAGAAAAAGAGAGGGAAACAAGAGAGGATGATAGAGAAAGAGATGTGAGAAAAAGTGAAAAAGAGAAAGTAAGCGATAGAAAGAGAGAAAGAGAGAGAGAGAGAGAGAGAGAGGGAGAAATATATATATAGAGAAAAAGATATAGAGCAAGAGAGAGAAAGAAAGAGATAAACAAAGAGATCGTCTTAGATGTTTAATTGTAGGTCACTTAAAATGCTAAAATTCTGTAAAACTTGTACATTTATAAATTTGAAGATAATTATGTAGGTCAGTGCCCCAAAATAACAATACCTATTACAACAGCTCTTATCTTGTCAGATCTTATCTTATCATAACAATGCAATAACAATGTTTATTACGCCAGATCATATCTTGTCAGATGTTATCTTATTAGTTTCTGACGACGCTCCTTAAAAAAAAAAACCCCAGATAATTTGGTCCTACTCATAACCCTGTGTTAATTTGGTCCTACTCATAAACCTGTGTTAATTTGGTCATGCATGTTAATTAGGGCTAAAACTCTGCAAAGCCATTTTCCAACCTGGATGATTCTGGCAACCTGTTCCATGCTCTAAAGACACTAGGAAAAAAATGAACACTGGTAAGTATTTGTTCTAGCACAAGAAATAAGAAATGTGCCATTAACTTTGTGTCATTCCGAAAGTCAAAGTCTTTGTTAACTGTCAAAGCCATAAGTTCTGCGCCAAACTATAGAGCTATACAACACGAAATTTCAAAGTTCATGTTTTGTATTGCATGCCAGCTAACTTTTCTGGAAGTCAATTCTAGGAGGAACACGACAATTCGTTCACTGACATTTCGTTCACCGACAAATCGTTCATGACATTTCGTTCATCCTAGGTATTAACGCGGAAATAGTATTTATTTCTTATTTTTTTCGATTTATTCACTATTTCCTATTCAACTAATTATAATTATATTATATGGATGGTGTGTTGTCATTACTCAGTTATTATCGAACTGTGGGTAAGGCTTTGCACCAAGGTCCAAAGGAACTTTTTTGCTACGACTTTATTCCACGTCATAAACAAAGAAACTTCTACCAGTTTACAGAACCGCCTGTGTGTTCCAGATGTCTCCATGATTGTGTCATCAAACCAAGATCAAGGCTTACCAACATTGCACTGAGCTTATGAGGGATTTAGTCGCAGTATATGAGTATATCATGAAATAGAGGACTAGATGTAAGCAGATTTTGAAGTAACGTCTGCATTTTATAAGATAAGATTATATGATGTACTAGTATGTCTGGTCTGGAGATAATTTTCCCCCTATGAAACCATGGGATAACAAATCTCCACCAGTTGACACCGAGAGGTCCTGGAGTTCTGTTAGACAGACTGAAGAGATACAAAAATAGTGTCTGTAAGTAATCATTTGGTTGACTAGTGTCCAAAAACAAACATACAATCTACATGCCTCTCTAACATTGTTTATAAATCTCACATACTATGCATTTTACTTAGACTTAGGTCCTCCCGCGCCGTTCGGCGCATTGGGCGGCAAGCTGTCTCCATAATGATCTGTCACTGGCAATGTCTGAAGCCTCTTCCCATCTGGTGTCCACTGTTCTGAGGTCCTCCATGAAGGTGTGTCGCCAGGTAATACGAGGACGTCCCTGTTTGCGCTTTCCTCGTTTTGGCTTCCATGTTATCGCAACTCTTGGTGTGCGTAATTCATTTTGACGTAGAACATGTCCCGCAAACCTCATGCGACGCTCAGTCACAACCTCACTAAGTGTTCGACTCCCAGTTCGGCAAAGGATTTCCTTGTTTGAGATCCGGTCTGTGTATCTGGCTCTTAAAATCCGTCTCAGCCATCTCTGTTGAGCCACATTTAGTCTTTTCTCAATTTTGACAGATGACTTCCACGTCTCACATGCATATGTAGCAGTTGGAATGACGATTGTGTTGAGAAGGTGTATTTTTGTCTCGAGTCCAATGGCTTGGCTAGTCCAAATAGGCTGCAGCCTTTGGAAAATGCTCCCTGCCTTTCCTATTCGGCACGCTACATCATGGTAAGCGTCTCCATCATTTGTTATGATGCTGCCAAGGTACGTGAACTTGTCCAGCTCTTCAAGCTTTGACTCGCCAAGTCTGACGGGGACACCCTTTGCCTTATATCCCACTCGCATAATTTTAGTCTTATCCAAGTTTATGCGGAGGCCAATTTTGGGTGCCTCTCTGTCTAGGCTCTCCGTCATCTCATACTATGCATGCAATATAAAAATTATAATTCATTACCACACATAGTCTCCATGTGATCAATTTCCTTATATATTTTGTTCCAAAAAAATACATTATAATTTAAAGCTTATAGTAAATATTTACTCAAACCATCAGATATGATACATTATTTTGAGTCTGAAATATAATACAAATGCTTGAATATCAAACGCATAAAGAACTATCCAGGAATAAAAGTAAAATGCACACCAATACTGCTACATAGACCTAGATTTTTACATATCCATTCACACATACTCATTAGTACACATCATGGGCGTAGCCAGGATTTTTTTTCGAGGTGGGGGGGGGGGTTTGGGGGGGGGAATTCCCCTCGGAAAAAATGTGTGTGTGTGTGTGTACATAATTAATCTTTATTACATTCTGACCCTTTCCGAAGACGTTTAATGTGCCCTAGAATAGATTCTTCTCGGAATTAGTGGAAAACGTGTAGACTCCCCGCCCTTGCTAGCAAAGGGGTCTGAGGGAGCTCGCAGCGCTATTTCTGGTCTTGAAAGCCAAAAAAATGCATATTCTGAGGTATCTACAGAGCATTTACCTGCTATTAAAAAGTTTTATTTCAAAACCCTAATGTGCTATTCTTACTGACTTAGACCCTCTCGAGCCGTTCGGCGCATTTTCCGGCAAGCTGTTTCCGCTACTCTTATTTTGCGTGATTCATTTTGTCGGAGAACATGTCCCGCAAAACCTCAAGCGACGCTCTATCACAACCTTACTAAGGGTTCGACTCCCAGTTCGGCATAGGATTTCTTTGATTTAGTCCCGACCTCTATAACTGACTCCTAGAATCTGTCTTAGCCATCTTTGTTGAGCCACATTTAGTGTTTTTCAATTTCGGCAGAAGACTATTCACACTTTATTAATGGGGCCCAAGCCACTGGTAGAAATTTGTAACCTTTATTGACTACGCTCCTGGAATTACATACCTATATTTCGCTTTAGATTTTATATCGAAAAGGAAAGTTATTTTCGTCAAAATCATCTGTTGAGTTGTTTTAAACTAAAAAATCTCCGGAGTTTGTTTTTTTTTTAATTCAAAACCCCATTTAGCTACGATCATAGAATTTGGTGACTGTAGTTTGCTTTAAAATAATATTGAAGGGAGAGGTTTACAACTCTAAACGCTCTGTAGGGGAATTTTAAACTCAAAACCATCTGGAGGGGTTTTAAACTTTAAAGAAAAAGCCATCTGGAGGAGGGGGATTTAAACTCAAAACTCCCTTTGGCTACGCTCATAGCATTTTGAGTGCGCAATTTGCTTTTTTTTAAAAATTGAAGAGGTAGTTTTCAGCTTCAAACCAAGCTGGCAGGGGGTTTTAAACTCAAAACCCCTTTGGCTACGCTCATAGATTATATAGTGTGTAATTTGCTTTTTTTTTTATATTGAATAGGTACTTTTTAGCTTCAAACCCCAACTGGAGGGGGGGGGGGAGGAAATTAAACTCAAAACCCCTTTGGCTACGCTCATAGAATTTTGAGTGTGTAATTTGCTTTTTTTTTATATTGTAGAGGGGGTTTATCGTAAATTTTGGAGGGGGTTTCAAAATCTCCCCTAACTGTGCTGTTGGAATTTGTGGATTTTTGTTTGCATTTTTTTTGTTTTGTTTTATAGAAGAGGGCGATTTGACTGCAAAAACCTCTGGTAGGGGGTTTAAAACTTAAAATCATCTATAGGGGGTTTTAAACTCAAAACCCCCTGGTAGAGGGATTTGTATCTCAAAACCCCCTGATAGGTTTTTTTTAAAATCACAAAACCTCTGGTAAGGGGTTTAAAACTTAAAATCCCCTATAGGGGGTTTTAAACTCAAAACTCCCTGGTAGAGGGATTTGTATCTCAAAACCCCCTGATAGGGTTTTTCTAAATCTCAAAACCGCCCAGGTAGGGGGTTTTAAACTTAAAAACCCCTCGGCTGTGCTGTAGTAAGTGATGATTTAGTATTAAAATCTCACCTAAAATAAACAAAATGAAAGCAAAAATCAGTCACTTAATTCCGTTCCCCTAGGGGGGGATTTCATTTCGGGGGGGGGGTTCCCCCTGGCTACGCCCATGGTACACATAGATATACTAATTGCTACAATTAAGCCTTCTTTAATTTTTCTTAATAAAGTTCCATAAAACACACAAAAAATCGTTATATTGGACGAGCATGAATGAAACATTGTTATCAACAGAACAATTTATAAAGGTAATGAATAAATTTAATAAATTTTGGATAGCCTCCCTTGTCCCAGTTATCCATTAATTAACAAAACGGTCCGAAAAAAACACTGACTCGGGTTCACTCTTTTCTGTTCAGAGTTATGGCGCTTGTTGTCACGTGGTTTGACCTCCTCCTCCCGCCTCCTCATGCGAACTCACTCCCACCCACCCCCTCTCACGCGCGCAGTGGTGAGTTTTGTTTAAAGTTGTCACTATGTCACTCATGCCAGACCCTAGTAACAACGAGGGAGAGAGAGAAAAAAAGAGAGAGAGAGAGAGAGGACGATTTTTCCTCTTCTTTCTCCTCGTTTCCATCCTCGTCGATGTTTGAAAATGTTCGCCTAGTGTCAAGAGTATGTTGTCAGATCTGTTTTCTTCCTCTGCACTAGACCTACGTAGATGTCATAGATAGAGCTACTAGACCTACGTAGATGTCATAGATAGAGCTACTAGACCTACGTAGATGTCATAGATAGAGCTACTAGACCTACGTAGATGTCATATATAGAGCTATGTGATCAAATTCTATTAGGAATTATTTTATTGTTGCGGAGTAATTGGATTTACTTCAAAGGGATTTTTATGTGCCTACTATTCATTCGCTGAGAAGTTTACACTGTAAGTGATACGATGTTTATTGATTGTGTAGACTGAGAACTATTGTTTTCATTAGACTCATACAACACCCGTGTAAGAATACTTGTGTGTAATTTAAGTTCCAATAATTATTGCGCGCCGTTGGACAATAGGGCCTACTATGCGTACGTTGTTAGGTCATTAGTCACATTATAATATGAAAAACACTATTTGCATACTTAGAAAAAAAGAAAAGATAAGGTAGGCCTCTAGCCACTTTGTAATTAATATAGAACAAACATTTTCTGATCTACTTATTTGGTTTTCTTTTCTCGCATCCGACCGTAAATCTGACATTTTAAAAGTTAACTTCAAGTTTTTGGGTTGGAGATCAATTGTTTTAGTATTTTATTTTGTAGTGCGCAGTTCGCCGTAGTATTTAGAGAAAACATGTTATATAAAGAAATATTTTTAAAAATTTCGTTTTGTATAGCGAATTTCTCATGTGTATATGTCAATCTCTTTTGTGGATATGTTGGAGGGTCGGGGAGGTATCTAGGAAAGAATCCCTCATGCTTATAGTCCAATTTCTTTTGTGAAAAACGGAAGTGGCTCGCGGGTCGTAGTTTAGTCATCACTGCAACAACTTCGAAGATAAATCCTGTAAATCCGTATGTAGGTGTACTAGAACTAAACTATGTACTGACAGTCTTAGGTCCTCACTCCGAGTTCGGTACTTGTTGCGGCAAGCTGTCTCCCTAAGAATTTGGTCCCCAGCAATGTTTGCAGCTTCTTCCCAAATGGTGTCCACAACCCTGAGCGCCATCATCGAGAAGTGGCCACCCTCGTGACATTAGATTATGTTTAAAGCATGTCCTTTCTGTAGCAATTGAGGTTTTTAAGGATGGAGTATCGAGCCTAGCCCTCATTCTTTCTCATCCGGGCTTAGGACCGGCCATGACGGAGTTACTAACAGAGTGTTATTTATATTCGGACATATCTTTTCGTTTAAAGCTATCATCAAATCAGTTCTAATATTTATTTGCATTCAATACTATTTAGGTCTCTATCATCTCATCTGTCACTTTACTTTACTTTCGTCGTAGGGGTGCTGTAACAGTTCGTAGGGCTGATGTGACAGTTCGTAGGGGTGCTGTGACAGTTCGTAGAAGTGCTATGACAGTTCTTAGTTGTGCTGTGACCGTTCGTAGTTGTGCTGTGACAGTTCATAGTTGTGCTGTGACCGTTCGTAGTTGTGCTGTGACAGTTCGTAGGAGTGCTGTGACAGTTCTTAGTTGTGTTGTGACAGTTCGTAGTTGTGCTGTGACAGTTCGTAGGAGTGCTGTGACAGTCGTAGGGGTGCTGTGACAGTTCGTAGTTTTGCTGTGACAGTTCGTAGTTGTGCTGTAACAGTTCATAGTTGTGCTGTGACAGTTCGTAGGAGTGCTGTGACAGTTCATAGTTGTGCTGTAACATTTCGTAGTTGTGCTGTGACAGTTCGTAGGGGTGCTGTGACAGTCGTAGGGGTGCTGTGACAGTTTTTAGTTGTGCTGTGACAGTTCGTGGGGGTGCTGTGACAGTCGTAGGGGGTGCTGTGACAGTTCGTAGGGGTGCTGTGACAGTTCGTAGGGGGTGCTGTGACAGTTCGTATAACCAAATCCTTACCTTTTCCCGGTCAGCAGCTGTTGGTAGCAGGATATCAATTGTACGTTATCCAGCCAGCCTTTCTTTGGACGTACCCTTTCTTCGTGTTCCATCAACTGTACTTTGAATACTGACTTTTGATAGTGAGTCATGTCTTGCAATCTAACCAAAACCAGCCCAGCTTCCTTTTTTGCCAGCCAGAGTGTTGACTTGTAAAAATAAAAAAAAAAATCAATTTGTCTTTTTTAGAGGTCCACGAAAGGGAAGGGGAAAAGACGCTATTAGTTTTGTGTGGAATGTCCGTCCGTCCGTCCGCACTGTTTAGATCTCGTAAACTACAAAAGATAGTGAAAATCTGACACTATAATATTTAGACCATTTAAAATTCAAAGCTACTTTTTTCTTTTCTGAAAGCGAAAGATCTAATTTTTTAAATCACTTATGAAAGAAGTTTTTTCATAAAAATACACCACTTTTACAACTATTCTGTATTAATAGTAACAAACACGTGAGTCTCTTTAGAAGGGGAGACCACAATGTATCATAATATTAACATATTTATGCAAATGGTTTTAGATTTTTTGTCAAATTTTTTCTTATTACATTTGTATTGCTAAGTTATGTAAGTTCTGTCATACTAATTACTACATTTACACAAAAAAATGTTTACTTTTTTTTAAAGAGAAAAAATCTATTTAGTATGCATATAAGTCGGACATAATTTAAAACAACAATTAATAATATTTTTTTTTCATAATTATTGCGTAACCATGGACGTAATAGACAAAAACATATACTGACGTAAAGAAATTATTCTTTTTTTAAAAGGAAATCTATATATTTTTTTAGGATTTGAATAAGAGATTGACCCTTTACAAAACAAATAGATCAATTAGATATTCATTATAAGACATCAGTTAGGCCAAGTTCACATCTAACCTCACATTCACTTTCACCTTATCCTTTGGTCTGCTGGACCGCTGGTGCACCACACAAGATCTGTCAACCTTCTTTCTCCTTTCTTCTCTGTCATTTGTCTTTGATAGAATTTCATTCTGATGTGCTTTCTGAAAATATTGAAACCTGCCTTTTTAACTGCCTGTGTGGAACATTCGGGGGGCTGATTTTGTTTCCTTGATTTTTCTTCTAGATTTTTGAAAATGTCAACTATTGCTTTTTTTTCTTACGCTAAACTAAACAGAGTGAAGGTACTCTAAATTGAACGTCTCTTCTGCCAACTTAATCAAAAAAATTAAAATCCATCAATAATTTTAACACAATTTCAATGCTTGTCAGTTTATAACAACTCTCCTCTATTTCTGCTAGAAAGTTGTATTTTCAATCATCGAGTGAAAGTCTAATACATTCTCCAATATTCTAATCTGTTGTGCTACAAACTGAAGAGCTTAGAATGTTTGATTCAGCTGGGCTCAAAAATACACACACACACAAATATTATATACATATCAACACTTTCTTAATTATGACACCGGATATACAAAAAAACAACAACACACACACACAAAACTAGCTAATTATTGTTTTTTTACGCCATGTATGAAATCTCAAAAAAAAAAAAAAGGTAGAGGCGAGTCCAAAGTTTTACTGAACAAATGCTGGTATTAATGTTCACTTAGGCTACACGTGTTCCAAGCCTATAAATGTAACTGGCTCTCGTGCAAGCTGACTCTAAATGGTTTGACTGTACACCTAGCAGACATGGCCTATGTAAGTTGTGCTAAACTGAATCAGAAGTGTACCTGCAGTCACAATCTTCAATGATGAATATGTATGTGTACACAAGACGGATGACTCCATGAGCTCGCTGGCGTTTTGTTGCCAACTCAAAATAAAAAAAAAAAAAGAGCTAGATTTACGCCTGATTTCATGCTGCAAAATACAATTCGAAACAAACATTTTTCTCTTTTAAAAAGACAATATCTCCTTTACACTTCTTATAGAGCAATTGTTTGTCTCTTAATAACTAATGCAGATTAAATTTTGAAAAAAGGAACTTTGTTTTTTTATATCTTCCCATTACCCCTCCCCCCTCGAGACAAATTTGTCTTACAATTTGTGCATTACACCAGACAAAACATTATAACCATAAAAAAACAAAATGTACATTCATACGATACTCACTCATAGTTTACACGTGAAAAGTTTATAAGTACAAAATCGCGGTCAAATTAACTTGATGAGCCATCTACAGTAGATGGTAGTTCTCCAACAAAAAGCAGACAAACATTTACATCTGCCTTTTAGTTTTACTATCGACTAGAAAAATATTGCTTTTGATTTCTTTAGGAGGTCGAGATAGATTTAGATCTATATTCAAATGCCAGTGACTATTAAAGTAAATTAAGTATTTGAACTTTCTGTTTTGGTTAAAACTGTCATTATTATTATATTTTTATGAAATGAAAGCTGACAATGCCGTTTTTTTTAACCGCAAGTAAGATTGGCATTTTCCATAATGAATGACACTCGAAATGACAATTTTGTCTATTTTCAGGTGATTCGTATGAGTTTTCAGAAGATTTTAATAATTTCAGGAGATTTTCATAACTTTTTCGTATATTTTGCAATTTCTGGAGATTTCCAGGAGCTCTTGGAAAATCAGGAGGCCGCGAAAACCCTTTAACAATAAGTTAAAACGGTTTAATGTAATAATTTACACTTAGAATTAGCGCGGTGCCTATAAAAGTGCGGGGGCCGGCCCTGCTGTCATCTTACGACGAAGCTTGACTTTGATGTATAGAAACTATTTTACTTCACAGAATTATTTCAAAATAATGTAACTCAGTAAGATTGACCTAGAGAGAGAGAGAGAGAGAAAGAGAGAGAGAGAGATTCTTAGGTCAGGGCTTGTTTAATGAAAACAAATGTCTCATAATTTTTTTAGATTATTATTTTTTCATTGTTACCAAGACAACTAAAATGTCAACTCGACATCAGTTTCTTATTCCGATGTTTTAACTTGATCATATTTTCCTCTTGATAGGCCAGTAAAAACAAAAAGGTTAAAAGGTCACGATTAGCAATTAGGCGCGAAAATGTGTGTGTTTCTTAAAAAAGGGAAACGTTTTTTTTTTACTTAGAGAGAATGAGTAGAAACAAGACTAAGATTTGAGGAAGAATGTAAACCGACAACTTTAAACTGCTGAGAGAGAGAGAGAGAGAGAGAGAGAGAGAGAGGCAGTTGTTCTGGACGTAGAGATTGAGCTCTTCATGACTTTTGACGGTTCCCTTCATAATGATTAAACTTGTTGATCGACCTCGTCCATCAGCTCTGAGCACCTTTGTAGTGTTGACCTTTCACCTGGGTTAGTTCCATATTTCAGCGTTACCTCCATTTGGACTTATCCCCACAAGACACAGCGCTCATGCTCCTAACAAATGTCAAAATATCAAATATTTTATATCACTATATCTTTTTGTCTGGCAGATTAATGGCTCTAACTTTGGAATCAGTAGATTTTGTTTTGTATTGTTCCTACTTGGTAATGGCTCTAACTAGATGGCTGTCATGTAGAATGCGCTCTGGACTGTCGTCTGGATATTGCAGGGTTCAAACCCTGCCCCCCCCCCCTCATCCCCTTTCGAGAAGTTTGGGCTAGGGTGTAATCATCTTAAACAAAATAACTCAAACACTAAAAGTCGATTTTGTTTTGTTCTCGATAAGACAGAACATGTTTCTGCTGAAATAACGAATCCATTCATTAGCCACACTATGAGGTTTGCACACATGTGCAGGTCTAATTAAACAGAAAGAGAGAGAGAGAGAGAGAGAGAGAGAGAGAGAGAGAGAAGAGGAGCCACCAAGAATTTCTGTTGCACTGCACCCAACACGTGACCTGCCTGTTTTGTGTTTCATTAACCAGGCCGGCGTGCAGCTAACTAGGAAACACGATGCGACAGAATTTGCGTTCCCTGTGCAGGTTGTCGGGTTGTTTTGTGACTGACCATGGAACAAAGGAGAGATCAGTGGGTGTACATTAGATTTAAAGTAGATTTAAAGTTAATATCATATAGAATCTATTATAGAGGATGAAAATTGATGAACAAAACATTAACATATTACAAAGGCAGTTTGTGTATTTAGACAAACTCGTTGGCGGCCCTCATGACTCTGCTGGTTGGTTAGCAACGCTAGTATTAAAGTCGGCGCTGTTATTTTTAGCACCACGAACAAATTGATGACATTTTATTATTTTAGATGTAACTAGTTAATATGATGGGCCTAGTTAATATGATGGGCCTAGTTAATATGATGGGCCTAGCGTACTTTTGGTTAAACCAGTCATAGACCATTTCGTGTGTGGATATCAAAAACTAGGACCTGAAAAGTATTAATAACCGCAATATTGTCTTCATATAAGTTAAATTAAAGCTTGACTGCATGTGATCAGAATTGGTCCATCATTCTCCTAACTTGTCAGTATGCAGTTGTTTTGTGTTGATTATCAAAGAGTTGGACAAAATGGCCCTTTAAGTGAGGAGATAAGGCTCGCAGGATTTAGCCAATTTAAAGGAATTCTTTGGCTATCTATGGGGACAGATGATATAAAGCTCATCTTTTTCCATGGTCGACGGTTAACGAGGGTGTCCTTCACCAACCGTCTTTGCTCCCCCAAAGTATGTCAGGTACCCATATGAGTTGGGAGGACTCAGGGGCATCCTATAATCCCGAAGCTTGAAGTATGAGCCGCTACCGGGGTTATTACTCGAGACCCTTTGGTTCTGCCTGTCGGCCATTACGCCCCTTGTCAACTTTTAAATGTATACAAAATGTAACATCATCTGGGTCAATATTGTTTCAGTCCTCTTACACGCTGCACAAACATCCTGGCAATACTAATTATAAACACGGACGGAAAGGCTAAAACCAAAATCCTGTCGGTACGGTGCTATAAAACAATTACACGGGACGTTGGTCGTGGGTCGCATGACGTTCAACGTCTCTCTGATGTATGACGCGAACACGCATTGTCTTGTCAGATCGATATTGTCAAAGTTTGCTGCCGTTTTACCTCGGCTCCTCTAGGGAAGGGGAACAAAACACTGCCACGTCAGTGCACCTGTAGGGCATGTGCGTGAACAACTACGGAAGGTGTGGGGGAAGCCGGATCGAAACCTGTTGATATCTTGAACAAAGACTACGTCTAGAAAATGATATAATTGGGGTGGAGAATGAGAGGTTATAGAGACGTGTTCAGTTCACTAATATGTTCACCAAGAAATCCGTTGAAATAATTAAATAGCTACTAAGTGTACTGTATCAGACAGATAATAATAGATAAGTTAGTAAGTGTATCCACACAAAAACTAATTGTGACGTTATTAGAAATTCATTTCATTGACTGCGCACCAGACTCATGTTCAATTGTATAAATCTCTAATCACCCGACTCTTGTTTAATTGTATAAATCTCTAATCACCCGACTCATGTTCAATTGTATAAATCGAAAAAACAATCGATGTAAGTATGTATGTATGTATGTTGTGATGTTGCTTGTTCAGACTGTCTTGAGGTCAACTATGGATGACTGTTGAATTTCAACGCAATTACTCTGCAAGCGTTTGGGTGTAATTGTTCGGGTGTATTCCGTGTAGTTGAACAACAAGCCAGATAAACAATAAACATCTGTTTTAACTAGTGAAGAGATGTAGTCAACACTGATGAACAACTTCACATAGATTTATTCTAATAAAAGGCCACAGTAGAAGTCTCTGTCACTAAACACGTCGTTACCCTGGAGTATTCTATTGCTAACTGATTTTCCGGTCTCTAACCCAACATATCCCAAACGTCACTAGTCCCGTTCAATATGCGTCATCTATGGTGCGTCGCTAAATAACTAACCTATATAAATAAGGTGTCTAACAATGTATGTATGTATGTATGTATGTATGTATGTATGTATGTATGTATGTATGTATGTATGTATGTATGTATGTATGTATGTATCTATCTATCTATCTATCTATCTATCTATCTATCTATCTATCTATCTATCTACCATCTATCTATCTATCTATCTACCATCTATCTATCTATCAATCTATCTATTTATGTATGTATGTATGTATGTATGTATGTATGTATGTATGTATCTATCTATCTATCTATCTATCTATCTATCTATCTATCTATCTATCTATCTATCTATCTATCTATCTATCTATCTATCTACCATCTATCTATCTATCTATCTATCTATCTATCTACCATCTATCTATCTATCAATCTATCTATTTATGTATGTATGTATGTATGTATGTATGTATGTATGTATGTATGTATGTATGTATCTATCTATCTATCTATCTATCTATCTATCTATCTATCTATCTATCTATCTATCTATCTATCTATCTACCATCTATCTATCTATCTATCTACCATCTATCTATCTATCAATCTATCTATTTATGTATGTATGTATGTATGTATGTATGTATGTATGTATGTATGAATGTATCTATCTATCTATCTATCTATCTATCTATCTATCTATCTATCTATCTATCTATCTATCTATCTATCTATCTATCTATCTATCAATCTATCTATTTATGTATGTATGTATGTATGTATGTATGTATGTATGTATGTATGTATGTATCTATCTATCTATCTATCTATCTATCTATCTATCTATCTATCTATCTATCTATCTATCTATCTATCTATCTATCTATCTATCTATCTATCTATCTATCTATCTACCATCTATCTATCTATCTATCTACCATCTATCTATCTATCAATCTATCTATTTATGTATGTATGTATGTATGTATGTATGTATGTATGTATGTATGTATGTATCTATCTATCTATCTATCTATCTATCTATCTATCTATCTATCTATCTATCTATCTATCTATCTATCTATCTATCTATCTATCTATCTATCTATCTATCTACCATCTATCTATCTATCTATCTACCATCTATCTATCTATCAATCTATCTATTTATGTATGTATGTATGTATGTATGTATGTATGTATGTATGTATGTATGTATGTATGTATGTATGTATCTATCTATCTATCTATCTATCTATCTATCTATCTATCTATCTATCTATCTATCTATCTATCTATCTATCTATCTATCTACCATCTATCTATCTATCTATCTACCATCTATCTATCTATCAATCTATCTATTTATGTATGTATGTATGTATGTATGTATGTATGTATGTATGAATGTATCTATCTATCTATCTATCTATCTATCTATCTATCTATCTATCTATCTATCTATCTATCTATCTATCTATCTATCAATCTATTTATGTATGTATGTATGTATGTATGTATGTATGTATGTATGTATGTATGTATCTATCTATCTATCTATCTATCTATCTATCTATCTATCTATCTATCTATCTATCTATCTATCTATCTATCTATTTATCTATCTACCATCTATCTATCTATCTATCTACCATCTATCTATCTATCAATCTATCTATTTATGTATGTATGTATGTATGTATGTATGTATGTATGTATGTATGTATGTATGTATGTATGTATGTATGTATGTATGTATGTATCTATCTATCTATCTATCTATCTATCTATCTATCTATCTATCTATCTATCTATCTATCTATCTATCTATCTATCTACCATCTATCTATCTATCTATCTACCATCTATCTATCTATCAATCTATCTATTTATGTATGTATGTATGTATGTATGTATGTATGTATGTACGTATGAATGTATCTATCTATCTATCTATCTATCTATCTATCTATCTATCTATCTATCTATCTATCTATCTATCTATCTATCTATCAATCTATCTATTTATGTATGTATGTATGTATGTATGTATGTATGTATGTATGTATGTATGTATGTATGTATGTATGTATGTATGTATGTATCTATCTATTTATCTATCTATCTATCTATCTATCTATCTATCTATCTATCTATCTATCTATCTATCTATCTATCTATCTATCTATCTATCAATCTATCTATTTATGTATGTATGTATGTATGTATGTATGTATGTATGTATGTATGTATGTATGTATGTATGTATCTATCTATCTATCTATCTATCTATCTATCTATCTATCTATCTATCTATCTATCTATCTATCTATCTATCTATCTATCTATCTATTTAT